>NW_027667677.1:0-31000 GCF_963924665.1 Micromys minutus | reverse complement strand
TTTGCCTTTTTGCCGCAAAATAATAAAAATTTCTGCAATTTTGTACCAAAATAAAAGAAATTTCTGCCTTTTTGCCCCCAAATAAGTGAAATTTCTGCTTTTTTTCTGAAATAAGTGAAATTTCTGCAATTTTGCCCCAAAATAAGTGAAAATTCTGAGTTTTGCCCCAAAATAAGGAGAATTTCTGTATTTTTGCCCTAATAATTGGGAATTTCTGCCTTTTTGTCCCACAATTAAAGGAATTTCTGCAATTTTGATCCAAAATACGGGGAATTTCTGCCTTTTTGCCCAAAAATAAGAAAAATGCATACCTTTTTGCCAAAAAAGGGAAATTTCTTCATTTTTGCTCCAAAATAAGGGGAATTTCTGCTTTTTTGCCTCTAAATAAGTGTAATTTCTGTCTTTTTTCCCCAAAACAAAGGGAATTTCTGTCTTTTTTGCCCCAAAATAAGGAAAATTTCTGGCTTATCACCCTGAAATAAGTGAAATATCTGCAATTTTGCCCCCAAATGAGAAAAATTTCTGCTTTTTGCCCCCAAATAAAAGGAATTTCAGCCGTTTTCCACAAAATAAGGGGAATTTCTGCATTTTTGCCCCAAAATATGGGAAATTTCTGCGTTTTTGCCCCAAAATAAGAACAATTTCTGCAATTTTGTACCAAAATAAAAGAAATTTCTGACTTTTTGCCCCAAAAAAGAAAAGTTCTGCTTTTTTTTACTGACATAAGTGAAATTTCTGCAATTTTGCCCCAAAATAAGTGAAATTTCTGCAATTTTGCCCCAAAATAAGGGAAATTTCTGGAATTTTGCCTTAAAACAAGTGGAATTTCTGAGTTTTGCCCCAAAATAAGGAGAATTTCTGTTTTTTGCCCCACCATATAGGGAATTTCTGCCTTTTTGCCCCACAATTAGGGGAATTTCTGCAATTTTGCTCCAAAATACGGGGAATTTCTGTTTTTTTGCCTTAAAACAAGAAGAATGCATACTTTTTTGCCATAAAAAAGGGAAATTTCTTCATTTTTGCTCCAAAATAAGGGGAATTTCTGCTTTTTTGCCTCTTAATAAGTGGAATTTCGGTCTTTTCCCACCAAAACAAAGGGAATTTCTGTCTTTTTTGCCCCAAAATAAGGAAAATTTCTGACTTATTACCCTGAAGTAAGTGAAATTTCTGCAATTTTGCCCCAAAATAAGGGAAATTTCTGCCTTTTTACCCCCAAATAAGGGGAATTTCAGCCTTTTTACCTCAAAATAAGGGGATCTTCTGCATTTTTGCCACAAAATATTTGGAATTTCTGCCTTTTTGCCCCAAAATAAGGAAAACTTCTGCCCTTTTTCCTGAAATAAGTAACATTTCTGCAATTTTGCCTTAAAATAAGTAAAATTTTTGCAACTTTGCCCCAAAATAAGTGAAATTTCTGCAATTTTGCCCCAAAATAAGGGAAATTTCTGGAATTTTGCCCCAAAACAAGTGGAATTTCTGAGTTTTGCCCCAAAATAAGGAGAATTTCTGTCTTTTTGCCCTAACATACATGGTATTTCTGTTTTTTGCCCCACAATTAGGGGAATTTCTGCAATTTTGCTTCAAAATACAGGGAATTTCTGCCTTTTTGCCCGAAAATAAGAAGATGAATACCTTTTTGCCATAAAAAAGGAAATTTCTTCATTTTTCTCCAAAATAAGGGGAATTTCTGATTTTTTGCCTCTAAATAAGTGGAATTTCTGTCTTTTTCCCCCAAAACAAAGAGAATTTCTGTCTTTTTTGCCCCAAAATAAGGAAAATTTCAGACTTATTACCCTGAAATAAGTGAAATTTCTGCAATTTTGCTCCAAAATATTTGAAATTTCTGAGTTTTGTTCCAAAATAAGGAAAATTTCTGCATTTTTGCCCCCAAATAAGGGGAATTTCAGCATTTTTACCTCAAAATAAGCGGAATTTCTGCAATTTTGCCCCAAAATATGGGAAATTGCTGCCTTTTTGCCCCAAAATAAGAACAAATTCTGCAATTTTGTACCTAAAAAAAAAATTTCTGACTTTTTGCCCCCAAAAAGAAAATTTCTCCTTTTTTTTCTGAAATAAGTGAAATTTCTGCAATTTTGCCCCAAAATATGTGAAATTTCTGCAATTTTGCCCCAAAATAAGAAAAATTTCTGCAATTTTGCCCCAAAATAAGTGAAATTTCTTAGTTTTGCCCCTAAATAAGGAGAATTTCTGTTTTTGCGCCAACATATAGGGAATTTCTGCCTTTTTGCCCCACAATTAGGGGAATTTCTGCAATTTTGCTCCAAAATACGGGGAATTTCTGCCTTTTTGCCCGAAAATAAGAAGAATGCATACCTTTTTGCCATAAAAAAGAGAAATTTCTTCATTTTTGCTCCAAAATAAGGGGAATTTCTGCTTTTTTGCCTCTAAATAAGTAGAATTTCTGTCTTTTTCCCCCAAAACAAAGGGAATTCCTGTCTTTTTTGTCCCAAAATAAGAAAAATTTCTGACTTATTACCCTGAAATAAGTGAAATTTCTGCAATTTTGCCCCAAAATGAGGAAAATTTCTGCCTTTTTGCCCCCAAATAAGAAAATATCAGCATTTTTACCTCAAAATAAGGGAAATTTCTGCATTTTTGCCGCAAAATATGGGAAATTTCTGCCCTTTTGCCCCAAAATAAGAACAAATTCTGAAATTTTGTACCTAAATAAAAGAAATTTCTGACTTTTTGCCCCAAAAAAGAAAATTTCTGCTTTTTTTTTCTGAAATAAGTGAAATTTCTGCAATTTTGCCCCAAAATATGTGAAATTTCTGCAATTTTGCCCCAAAATATGTGAAATTTCTGCAATTTTGCCCCAAAATAAGGGAAATTTCTGAGTTTTGCCCCAAAATAAGGAGAATTTCTGTCTTTTTGCCCCAACATATAGGGAATTTCGGCCTTTTTGCCCCACAATTAAGGGAATTTCTTCAATATTGCTCCAAAATTTGGGAAATTTCTGCCTTTTTGCCCGAAAACAAGAATGCATACCTTTTGCCATAAAAGAGGGAAATTTCTTCATTTTTGCTCCAAAATAAGGGGAATTTCTTTTTTTTTGCCTCTAAATAAGTGGAATTTCTGTTTTTTCCCCCAAACAAAGGGAATTTCTGTCTTTTTGCCCCAAAATAAGGAAAATTTCTGACTTATAACCCTGAATAAGTAAAATTTCTGCAATTTTGCCCCTAAATAAGGGAAATTTCTGCCTTTTTGCCCCCAAATAAAGGGAATTTCAGCCTTTTTACCTCAAAATAAGGGGAATTTCTGCATTTTTGCCCCAAAATATGGGAAATTTCTGACTTTTTGCGCCAAAATATGAAAATTTCTGCTTTTTTTCTGAAATAAGTGAAATTTCTGCAATTTTGCCCCAAAATAAGTGAAAATTCTGAGTTTTGCCCCCAAATAAGAGGAATTTCTGTATTTTTGCCCCAATATATAGGGAATTTTTGCCTTTTTGCCCCACAATTAAAGGAATTTCTGCAATTTTGCTCCAAAATACGGGGATTTTCTGCCTTTTTGCCCAAAAATAATAAGAATGCATATCTTTTTGCCATAAAAAAGGGAAATTTCTTCATTTTTGCTCCAAAATAAGGGGAATTTCTGCTTTTTTTGCTCTAAATAAGTGTAATTTCTGTTTTTTTCCTTCAAAACAAAGGAAATTTCTGTCTTTTTTGCCCCAGAAGAAGGAAAATTTCTGACTTATTACCCTGAAATAAGTGAAATTTCTGCAATTTTGCCCCAAAATGAGGAAATTTTCTGCCTTTTTGCCTCCAAATAAGAGGAATTTCAGCCTTTTTAACTCAAAATAATAGGAATTTCTGCATTTTTGTCCCAAAATATGGGAAATTTCTACCTTTTTGCCCCAAAATAAGAACAATTTCTGCAATTTTGTACCAAAATAAAAGAAATTTCTGCCTTTTTGCCCCAAAATAAGAAAATTTCTGCTTTTATTCTGAAATAAGTGAAATTTCTGCAATTTTGCCGTAAAATAAGTGAAATTTCTGAGTTTTGCCCCAAAATAAGGAGAATTTCTGTCTTTTCGCCCCAACATATAGGGAATTTCTGCCTTTTTGGCCCACAATTAAAGGGATTTCTGCAATTTTGCTCCAAGAAACGGGGAATTTCTGTCTTTTTGCCCGAAAATATGAAGAATGCATACCTTTTTGCCATAGAAAAGGGAAATTTCTTCATTTTTGCTCCAAAATAAGGGGAATTTCTGCTTTTTTGCCTCTAAATAAGTGGAATTTCTGTCTTTTTCCCCCAAAACAAAGGGAATTTCTGTCTTTTTGCACCAAAATAAAGATAATTTCTGACTTATTATTCTGAAATAAGTGAAATTTCTGCAATTTTGCCCCAAGATAAGGGAAATTTCTGCATTTTTTGCCCCCAAGTAAGGGGAATTTCAGACTTTTTACCTCAAAATAAGGGGAATTTCTGCATTTTTGCCCCAAAATATGGGAAATGTCTGCCTTTTTGCCCCAATATAAGGAAAATTTCTGCAATTTTGTACCAAAATAAAAGAAATATCTGCCTTTTTGCCCCAAAATTAGAAAATTTCTGTTTTTTTTGGGAAATAAGTGAAATTTCTGCAATTTTGCCCCAAAATAATTGAAATTTCTAAGTTTTGCCCCAAAATAAGGGAAATTTCTGCTTTTTTGCCCTCATATAAGGGGAAGTTCAGCCTTTTTACCTTAAAAGAAAGGGAATTTCTGCATTTTTGCCCCAAAATATGAGAAATTTCTGCCTTTTTCCCAAAATAAGAAAAATTTCTGAAATTTTGCACCAAAATAAGGGAAATTTCTGACTTTTTGCCCCAAAATAAGTGAAATTTCTGCTTTTTTTTCTGAAATAAGTGAAATTTCTGCAATTTTGCCCCAAAATAAGTGAAAATTCTGAGTTTTGCCCCAAAATAAGGAGAATTTCTGTCTTTTTGCCCCAACATATAGGAAATTTCTGTCTTTTTGTCCCACAATTAGGGGAATTTCTGCAATTGTGCTCCAAAATATGAGGAATTTCTGCCTTTTTGCCCGAAAACAAGAAGAATGCATACCTTTTTGCCATAGAAAAGGGAAATTTCTTCATTTTTGCTCCGAAATAAGGGGAATTTCTGCTTTTTGCCTCTAAATAAGTGGAATTTCTGTCTTTTTTTCCCAAAACAAAGGGAATTTCGGTCTTTTTGCACCAAAATAAAGATAATTTCTGACTTATTATTCCGAAATAAGTGAAATTTCTGCAATTTTGCCCCAAAATAAGGGAAATTTCTGCATTCTTTGCCCTCAAATAAGGGGAATTTCAGCCTTTTTACCTCAAAATAAGGGGAATTTCTGCATTTTTGCCCCAAAATATTGGAAATGTCTGCCTTTTTGCCCCAAAATAAGAAAAATTTCTGCAATTTTGTACCAAAATAAAAGAAATATCTGCCCTTTTGCCCCAAAATTAGAAAATTTCTGCTTTTTTTTCGGAAATAAGTGAAATTTCTGCAATTTTGCCCCAAAATAATTGAAATTTCTAAGTTTTGCCCCAAAATAAAAGAAATTTCTGACTTTTTGCCCCCAAATAAGAGGAATTTCTGCATTTTTACCTTAAAATAAGGGGAATTTTTGCATTTTTGTCCCAAAATATGAGAAATTTCTGCCTATTTCCCAAAATAAGAAAAATTTCTGCAATTTTGTACCAAAAGAAAAGAAATTTCTGCCTTTTTGCCCCAAAATAAGAAAATTTCTGCTTTTTTTCTGAAATAGGTGAAATTTCTGCAATTTTGCCCCAAAATAAGTAAAATTTCTGAGTTTTGTTCCAAAATAAAGAGAATTTCTGTCTTTTTGCCCCAACATATAGGGAATTTCTGTCTTTTTGCCCCACAATTATAGAAATTTCTGCAATTTTGCCTTAAAATAAGGGAAATTTCTGCAATTTTGCCACAAAATAAGTGAAATTTCTGAGTTTTGCCCCAAAATAAGAGGAATTTCTGTTTTTGCCCCAACATATAGGGAATTTCTGCCTTTTTGGCCCACAATTAGGGGATTTTCTGCAATTTTGCTCCAAAATACGGGGATTTTCTGCCTTTTTGCCCGAAAATAACAAGAATGCATATCTTTTTGCCATAAAAAAGAGAATTTACTTCATTTTTGCTCCAAAATAAGGGGAATTTCTGCTTTTTTGGCTCTAAATATGTGGAATTTCTGTTTTTTTCCCCCAAAACAAAGGGAATTTCTGTCTTTTTTGCCCCAAAATAAGGAAATTTCTGACTCATTACACTGAAATAAGTGAAATTTCTGCAATTTTGCCAGAAAATGAGGGAAATTTCTGCCTTTTTGCCCCCAATTAAGGAAAATATCAGCCTTTTAACCTCAAAATAAGGGAAATTTCTGCATTTTTGCCCCAAAATATGGGAAATTTCTGCTTTTTTGCCCCAAAATAAGAACAATTTCTGCAATTTTGTACCAAAATAAAAGAAATTTCCGCCTTTTTGCCCCAAAATAAGAAAATTTCTGCTTTTTTTCTGAAATAAGTGAAATTTCTGCAATTTTGCCCTAAAATAAGTGAAATTTCTGAGTTTTGCCCCAAAATAAGGAGAATTTCTGTCTTTTTGCCCCAACATATAGGGAATTTCTGCCTTTTTGGCCCACAATTACGGGAATTTCTGCAATTTCGCTCCAAAAAACGGGTAATTTCTGTCCTTTTGCCCGAAAATAAGAAGAATGCATACCTTTTTGCCATAGAAAAGGGAAATTTCTTCATTTTTGCTCTAAAATAATGGAAATTTCTGCTTTTTGCCTCTAAATAAGTGGAATTTCTGTCTTTTTTCCCAAAACAAAGGAAATTTCTGTCTTTTTGCACCAAAATAAAGATAATTTCTGACTTATTATTCTGAAATAAGTGAAATTTCTGCAATTTTGCCCCAAAATAAGGGAAATTTTTGCATTTTTTGCCCCCAAATAAGGGGAATTTCAGACTTTTTACCTCAAAATAAGGGGAATTTCTGCATTTTTGCCACAAAATATTTGGAATTTCTGCCTTTTTGCCCCAAAATAAGGAAAACTTCTGCCTTGTTTCCTGAAATAAGTAAAATTTCTGCAATTTTGCCTTAAAATAAGTGAAATTTCTGCAATTTTGCCCCAAAATAAGTGAAATTTCTGCAATTTTGCCCCAAAATAAGGGAAATTTCTGGAATTTTGCCCCATAACAAGTGGAATTTCTGAGTTTTGCCCCAAAATAAAGAGAATTTCTGTCTTTTTACCCTAACATACAGGGAATTTCTGCCTTTTTGCCCCACAATTAGGGGAATTTCTGCAATTTTGCTTCAAAATTCAGGGAATTTCTGCCTTTTTGCCCGAAAATAAGAAGATGAATACCTTTTTGCCATAAAAAAGGGAAATTTCTTCATTTTTCTTCAAAATAAGGGGAATTTCTGATTTTTTGCCTCTAAATAAGTGGAATTTCTGTCTTTTTCCCCCAAAACAAAGGGAATTTCTGTCTTTTTTGCCCCAAAATAAAAAAAAATTTCAGACTTATTACCCTGAAATAAGTGAAATTTCTGCAATTTCGCTCCAAAATAATTGAAATTTCTGAGTTTTGTCCCAAAATAAGGGGAATTTTTGGATTTTTGTCCCCAAATAAGGGGAATTACAGCATTTTTACCTCAAAATAAGGGGAATTTCTGCAATTTTGCCCCAAAATATGGGAAATTTCTGCCTTTTTGCCCCAAAATAAGAACAAATTCTGCAATTTTGTACCTAAATAAAAGAAATTTCTGACTTTTTTTCCCAAAAAAGAAAATTTCTGCTATTTTCTTCTGAAATAAGTGAAATTTCTGCAATTTTGCCCCAAAATATGTGAAATTTCTGCAATTTTGCCCCAAAATATGTGAAATTTCTGCAATTTTGCCCCAAAATAAGAAAAATTTCTGCAATTTTGCCCCAAAATAAGTGAAATTTCTGAGTTTTGCCCCTAAATAAGGAGAATTTCTGTTTTTGCTCCAACATATAGGGAATTTCTGCCTTTTTGCCCCACAATTAGGGGAATATCTGCAATTTTGCTCCAAAATACGGGGAATTTCTGCCTTTTTGCCCGAAAATAAGAAGAATGCATACCTTTTTGCCATAAAAAAAAGAAATTTCTTCATTTTTGCTCCAAAATAAAGGGAATTTCTGCTTTTTTGCCTCCACATAAGTGGAATTTCTGTCTTTTTACCCCAAAACAAAGGGAATTCCTGTCTCTTTGCCCCAAAATAAGAAAAATTTCTGACTTATTACCCTGAAATAAGTGAAATTTCTGCAATTTTGCCCCAAAATGAGGGAAATTTCTGCCTTCTTGCTCCCAAAGAAGAAAATATCAGCCTTTTTACCTCAAAATAAGGGAAATTTCTGCATTTTTGCCCCAAAATAATGGGACATTTCTGCCCTTTTGCCCCAAAATAAGAACAAATTCTGCAATTTTGTACCTAAATAAAAGAAATTTCTGACTTTTTGACCTAAAAAGAAAATTTCTGCTTTTTTTTCTGAAATAAGTGAAATTTCTGCAATTTTGCCCAAAAATATGTGAAATTTCTGCAATTTTGCCTTAAAATAAGGGAAATTTCTGCATTTTTTGCCCCCAAATAAGGGGAATTTCCGCCTTTTTACCTCAAAATATGGGGAATTTCTGGATTTTTGCTCCAAAATATGGGAAATGTCTGCCTTTTTGCCCCAAAATAAGGAAAATTTCTGCAATTTTGTACCAAAATAAAAGAAATATCTGCCTTTTTGCCCCAAAATTAGAAAATTTCTGCTTTTTTTTCGGAAATAAGTGAAATTTCTGCAATTTTGCCCCAAAATAAATGAAATTTCTAAGTTTTGCCCCAAAATAAGGGAAATTTCTGCTTTTTTGCCCCCAAATAAGAAGAAGTTCAGCATTTTTACCTTAAAATAAGGGGAATTTCTGCATTTTTGCCCCAAAATATGAGAAATTTCTGCCTTTTTCCCATAATAAGAAAAATTTCTGCAATTTTGTACAAAAATAAAAGAAATTTCTGCCTTTTTGCCCCAAAATAAGAAAATTTCTGCTTTTTTTTCTGAAATCAGTGAAATTTCTGCAATTTTGCCCCAAAATAAGTGAAATTTCTGAGTTTTGCCCCAAAATAAGGAGAATTTCTGTCTTTTTGCCCCAACATATAGGGAATTTCTGCCTTTTTGCCCCACAATTAGGGGAATTTCTGCAATTTTGCTCCAAAACAGAAGGAATTTCTGCCTTTTTACCCGAAAACAAGAAGAATGCATACCTTTTTGCCATAAAAAATAGAAATTTCTTAATTTTTGCTCCAAAATAAGGGGAATTTCTGCTTTTTTGCCTCTTAATAAGTGGAATTTCTGTCTTTTTTCCCCAAAACAAAGGGAATTTCTGTCTTTTTTGCCCCAAAATACGGAAAATTTCTGACTTATTACCCTGAAGTAAATGAAATTTCTGCAATTTCGCCCCAAAATGAGGGAAATTTCTGCCTTTTTGCCCCCAAATAAGAAAAATATCAGCCTTTTTATCTCAAAATAAGGGAAATTTCTGCATTTTTGCGTCAAAATAAGTGAAATTTCTGCTTTTTTCTGAAATAAGTGAAATTTCTGCAATTTTGCCCCAAAATAAGTGAAAATTCTGAGTTTTGCCCCAAAATAAGGAGAATTTCTGTCTTTTTGCCCCACAATTAGGGGAATTTCTGCAATTGTGCTCCAAAATACGAGGAATTTCTGCCTTTTTGCCCGAAAACAAGAAGAATGCATACCTTTTTGCTATAAAAAAGGAAAATTTCTTCATTTTTGCTCCAAAATAAGGGGACTTTCTGCTCTTTTGCCTCTTAATAAGTGGAATTTCTGTCTTTTTCCCCAAAACAAAGGGAATTTCCATCTTTTTTGCCTCAAAATAAGGAAAATTTCTGACTTATTACCCTGAAGTAAGTGAAATTTCTGCAATTTTGCCCCAAAATAAGGGAAATTTATGCCTTTTTACCCCCAAATAAGGGGAATTTCAGCATTTTTACCTCAAAATAAAAGGAACTTCTGCATTTTTGCCACAAAATATTTGGAATTTCTGCCTTTTTGCTCCAAAATAAGAAAAACTTCTGCCTTTTTTCCTGAAATAAGTGAGATTTCTGCAATTTTGCCCCAAAATAAGGGAAATTTCTGCATTTTTGCCTCCAAATAAAGGGAATTTCAGCATTTTTACCTCAAAATAAGGGGAATTTCTGCACTTTTGCCCTAAAATATGGGAAATTTCTGCCTTTTTGTCCCAAAATAAGAAAAATTTCTGCAATTTTGTATCAAAATAAAAAAATTTCTGCCTTTTTGCCCCAAAATAAGTGAAATTTCTGCTTTTTTTTGAAATAAGTGAAATTTCTGCAATTTTGCCCCAAAATAAGTGAAAATTCTGAGTTTTGCCCCAAAATAAGGGAAATTTCTGGAATTTTGCCCCAAAATAAGTGGAATTTCTGAGTTTTGCCCCAAAAAAAGGAAAATTTCTGTCTTTTTGCCCCAACATATAGGGAATTTCTGCCTTTTTGCCCGAAAACAAGAAGAATGCATACCTTTTTGCCATAAAAATGAAAATTTCTTCATTTTTGCTCCAAAGTATGGGGAATTTCTGCTTTTTTGCCTCTTAATAAGTCGAATTTATGTCTTTTTTCCCCAAAACAAAGAGAATTTCCATCTTTTTTGCCCCAAAATAAAGAAAATTTCTGACTTATTACCCTGAAGTAAGTGGAATTTCTGCAATTTTGCCCCAAAATAAGGGAAATTTATGCCTTTTTGCCTCCAAATAAGGGGAATTTCAGCATTTTTACCTCAAAATAAGGGGAATTTCTGCATTTTTGCCACAAAATATTTGGAATTTCTGCCTTTTTGCTCCAAAATAAGGAAAACTTCTGCCTTTTTTCCTGAAATAAGTGAAATTTCTGCAATTTTGCCCCAAAATAAGTGAAATTTCTGCAATTTTGTCCCAAAATAAGTGAAATTTCTGAAATTTGGCCCAAAATAAGGGAAATTTCTGGAATTTTGCCCCAAAATAATTGAAATTTCTGAGTTTTGCCCCAAAATAAGGGGAATTTCTGCCTTTTTGCCCCCAAATAATAGGAATTTCAGCTTTTATACCACAAAATAAGGGGAATTTCTGCATTTTTGCCCCAAAATATGGGAAATTTCTGCGTTTTTGCCCCAAAATAAGAACAATTTCTGCAATTTTGTACCAAAATAAAAGAAATTTCTGACTTTTTGCCCCAAAAAAGAAAAGTTCTCCTTTTTTTTACTGACATAAGTGAAATTTCTGCAATTTTGCCCCAAAATAAGTGAAATTTCTGCAATTTTGCCCCAAAATAAGGGAAATTTCTGGAATTTTGCCTTAAAACAAGTGGAATTTCTGAGTTTTGCCCCAAAATAAAGAAAATTTCTGTCTTTTTGCCCTAACATACAGGGAATTTCTGCCTTTTGCCCCACAATTCGGGGAATTTCTGCAATTTTGCTTCAAAATTCAGGGAATTTCTGCCTTTTTGACCGAAAATAAGAAGATGAATAACTTTTTGCCATAAAAAAGGGAAATTTCTTCATTTTTCTCCAAAATAAGGGGAATTTCTGATTTTTTGCCTCTAAATAAGTGGAATTTTTGTCTTTTCCCCCAAAACAAAGGGAATTTCTGTCTTTTTTGCCCCAAAATAAGGAAAATTTCAGAATTATTACCATGAAATAAGTGAAATTTCTGCAATTTTGCTCCAAAATAATTGAAATTTCTGAGTTTTGCCCCAAAATAAGAGGAATTTCTGGATTTTTGTCCCCAAATAAGGGGAATTTCAGCATTTTTACCTCAAAATAAGGGGAATTTCTGCAATTTTGCCCCAAAATATGGGAAATTTCTGCTTTTTGCCCCAAAATAAGAACAAATTCTGCAATTTTGTACAAAAATAAAAGAAATTTCTGACTTTTTGCCCCAAAAAGAAAATTTCTGCTTTTTTTTTCTGAAATAAGTGAAATTTCTGCAATTTTGCCCCAAAATAAGTGAAAATTCTGAGTTTTGCCCCAAAATAAAGAGAATTTCTGTCTTTTTGCCCCAACATATAGGGAATTTCTGTCTTTTTGCCCCACAATTAGGGGAATTTCTGCAATTTTGCTCCAAAACAGGGGGAATTTCTGCCTTTTTGAACGAAAACAGGAAGAATGCATACCTTTTTGCCATAAAAAAGGGAAATTTCTTAATTTTTGCTCCAAAATAAGGGGAATTACTGCTTTTTTTGCCTCTTAATAAGTGGAATTTCTGTCTTTTTCCCCCAAAACAAAGGGAATTTCTGTTTTTTTTGCCCCAAAATACGGAAAATTTCTGACTTATTACCCTGAAGTAAGTGAAATTTCTGCAATTTTGCCAGAAAATGAGGGAAATTTCTGCCTTTTTGCCCCCAAATAAGGAAAATATCAGCCTTTTAACCTCAAAATAAGGGAAATTTCTGCATTTTTGCCCCAAAATATGGTAAATTTCTGCCTTTTTACCCAAAATAAGAACAAATTCTGCAATTTTGTACAAAAATAAAAGAAATTTCTGACTTTTTGCCCCAAAAAGAAAATTTCTGCTTTTTTTTTCCTGAAATAAGTGAAATTTCTGCAATTTTGCCCCAAAATATGTGAAATTTCTGCTATTTTGCCCCAAAATAATGGAAATTTTTGCAATTTTGCCACAAAATAAGTGAAATGTCTGAGTTTTGCCCCAAAATAAGAGGAATTTCTGTTTTTGCCCCAACATATAGGGAATTTCTGCCTTTTTGCCCCACAATTAGGGGAATATCTGCAATTTTGCTCCAAAATACGGGGATTTTCTGCCTTTTTGCCCGAAAATAAGAAGAATGCATATCTTTTTGCCATAAAAAAGGAAAGTTTCTTCATTTTTGCTCCAAAATAAGGGGAATTTCTGCTTTTTTGGATCTAAATATGTGGAATTTCTGTTTTTTTCCCCCAAAACGAAAGGAATTTCTGTCTTTTTTGCCCCAAAATAAGGAAAATTTCTGACTTATTACCCTGAAATAAGTGAAATTTCTGCAATTTTGCCCCAAAATGAGGAAAATTTCTACCTTTTTGCCCCCAAATAAGGGGAATTTCAGCCTTTTTATCTCAAAATAATAGGAATTTCTGCATTTTTGCCCCAAAATATGGGAAATTTCTGCCTTTTTGCCCCAAAATAAGAACAATTTCTGCAATTTTGTACCAAAATAAAAGAAATTTCTGCCTTTTTGCCCCAAAATAAGAAAATTTCTGCTTTTTTTTCTGAAATAAGTGAAATTTCTGCAATTTTGCCCTAAAATAAGTGAAATTTCTGAGTTTTGCCCCAAAATAAGGAGAATTTCTGTCTTTTTGCCCCAACATATAGGGAATTTCTGCCTTTTTGGCCCACAATTAGGGGGATTTTTGCAATTTTGCTCCAAAAAACGGGGAATTTCTGTCTTTTTGCCCGAAAATAAGAAGAATGCATACCTTTTTGCCATAGAAAAGGGAAATTTCTTCATTTTTGCTCCAAAATAAGGGGAATTTCTGCTTTTTGCTTCTAAATAAGTGGAATTTCTGTCTTTTTTTCCCAAAACAAAGGGAATTTCTGTCTTTTTGCACCAAAATATAGATAATTTCTGACTTATTAATCTGAAATAAGTTAAATTTCTGCAATTTTGCCCCAAAATAAGGGAAATTTCTGCATTTTTTGCCCCCAAATAAGGGGAATTTCATCCTTTTTACCTCAAAATAAGGGGAATTTCTGCATTTTTGCCCCAAAATATTGGAAATGTCTGCCTTTTTGCCCCAAAATAAGGAAAATTTCTGCAATTTTGTACCAAAATAAAAGAAATATCTGCCTTTTTGCCCCAAAATTAGAAAATTTCTGCTTTTTTTTCGGAAATAAGTGAAATTTCTGCAATTTTGCCCCAAAATAATTGAAATTTCTAAGTTTTGCCCCAAAATAAAAGAAATTTCTGCCTTTTTGCCCCCAAATAAGAGGAATTTCAGCATTTTTACCTTAAAATAAGGGGAATTTTTGCATTTTTGTCCCAAAATATGAGAAATTTCTGCCTATTTCCCAAAATAAGAAAAATTTCTGCAATTTTGTACCAAAAGAAAAGAAATTTCTGCCTTTTTGCCCCAAAATAAGAAAATTTCTGCTTTTTTTCTGAAATAAGTGAAATTTCTGCAATTTTGCCCCAAAATAAGTAAAATTTCTGAGTTTTGTTCCAAAATAAAGAGAATTTCTGTCTTTTTGCCCCAACATATAGGGAATTTCTGTCTTTTTGCCCCACAATTATAGAAATTTCTGCAATTTTGCTTTAAAACAGGGGGAATTTCTGCCTTTTTGCCCGAAAACAAGAAGAATGTATACCTTTTTGCCATAAAAAAAGGAAATTTCTTAATTTTTGCTCCAAAATAAGGGGAATTTCTGCATTTTTGCCTCTTAATAAGTGGAATTTCTGTCTTTTTCCCCAAAACAATGGGAATTTCTTTATTTTTTGCCCCAAAATACGGAAAATTTCTGACTTATTACCCTGACGTTAATGAAATTTCTGCAATTTTGCCCCAAAATGAGGGAAATTTCTGCCTTTTTGCCCCTAAATAAGGAAAATATCAGCCTTTTTACCTCAAAATAAGGGAAATTTCTGCATTTTTGCCCCAAAATATGTGAAATTTCTTCAATTTTGCCTTAAAATAAGGGAAATTTCTGCAATTTTGCCACAAAATAAGTGAAATTTCTGAGTTTTGCCCCAAAATAAGAGGAATTTCTGTTTTTGCCCCAACATATAGGGAATTTCTGCCTTTTTGGCCCACAATTAGGGGATTTTCTGCAATTTTGCTCCAAAATACGGGGATTTTCTGCCTTTTTGCCCGAAAATAACAAGAATGCATATCTTTTTGCCATAAAAAAGAGAATTTACTTCATTTTTGCTCCAAAATAAGGGGAATTTCTGCTTTTTTGGCTCTAAATATGTGGAATTTCTGTTTTTTTCCCCCAAAACAAAGGGAATTTCTGTCTTTTTTGCCCCAAAATAAGGAAAATTTCTGACTCATTACCCTGAAATAAGTGAAATTTCTGCAATTTTGCCAGAAAATGAGGGAAATTTCTGCCTTTTTGCCCCCAATTAATGAAAATATCAGCCTTTTAACCTCAAAATAAGGGAAATTTCTGCATTTTTGCCCCAAAATATGGGAAATTTCTGCTTTTTTGCCCCAAAATAAGAACAATTTCTGCAATTTTGTACCAAAATAAAAGAAATTTCTGCCTTTTTGCCCCAAAATAAGAAAATTTCTGCTTTTTTTCTGAAATAAGTGAAATTTCTGCAATTTTGCCCTAAAATAAGTGAAATTTCTGAGTTTTGCCCCAAAATAAGGAGAATTTCTGTCTTTTTGCCCCAACATATAGGGAATTTTTGCCTTTTTGGCCCACAATTACGGGAATTTCTGCAATTTCGCTCCAAAAAACGGGTAATTTCTGTCCTTTTGCCCGAAAATAAGAAGAATGCATACCTTTTTGCCATAGAAAAGGGAAATTTCTTCATTTTTGCTCTAAAATAATGGAAATTTCTGCTTTTTGCCTCTAAATAAGTGGAATTTCTGTCTTTTTTCCCAAACAAAGGAAATTTCTGTCTTTTTGCACCAAAATAAAGATAATTTCTGACTTATTATTCTGAAATAAGTGAAATTTCTGCAATTTTGCCCCAAAATAAGGGAAATTTTTGCATTTTTTGCCCCCAAATAAGGGGAATTTCAGACTTTTTACCTCAAAATAAGGGGAATTTCTGCATTTTTGCCACAAAATATTTGGAATTTCTGCCTTTTTGCCCCAAAAAAGAAAACTTCTGCCTTGTTTCCTGAAATAAGTAAAATTTCTGCAATTTTGCCTTAAAATAAGTGAAATTTCTGCAATTTTGCCCCAAAATAAGTGAAATTTCTGCAATTTTGCCCCAAAATAAGGGAAATTTCTGGAATTTTGCCCCATAACAAGTGGAATTTCTGAGTTTTGCCCCAAAATAAAGAGAATTTCTGTCTTTTTACCCTAACATACAGGGAATTTCTGCCTTTTTGCCCCACAATTAGGGGAATTTCTGCAATTTTGCTTCAAAATTCAGGGAATTTCTGCCTTTTTGCCCGAAAATAAGAAGATGAATACCTTTTTGCCATAAAAAAGGGAAATTTCTTCATTTTTCTTCAAAATAAGGGGAATTTCTGATTTTTTGCCTCTAAATAAGTGGAATTTCTGTCTTTTTCCCCCAAAACAAAGGGAATTTCTGTCTTTTTTGCCCCAAAATAAAAAAAAATTTTCAGACTTATTACCCTGAAATAAGTGAAATTTCTGCAATTTCGCTCCAAAATAATTGAAATTTCTGAGTTTTGCCCCAAAATAAGGGGAATTTTTGGATTTTTGTCCCCAAATAAGGGGAATTTCAGCATTTTTACCTCAAAATACGGGGAATTTCTGCAATTTTGCCCCAAAATATGGGAAATTTCTGCCTTTTTGCCCCAAAATAAGAACAAATTCTGCAATTTTGTACCTAAATAAAAGAAATTTCTGACTTTTTTTCCCAAAAAAGAAAATTTCTGCTATTTTCTTCTGAAATAAGTGAAATTTCTGCAATTTTGCCCCAAAATATGTGAAATTTCTGCAATTTTGCCCCAAAATATGTGAAATTTCTGCAATTTTGCCCCAAAATAAGAAAAATTTCTGCAATTTTGCCCCAAAATAAGTGAAATTTCTGAGTTTTGCCCCTAAATAAGGAGAATTTCTGTTTTTGCTCCAACATATAGGGAATTTCTGCCTTTTTGCCCCACAATTAGGGGAATATCTGCAATTTTGCTCCAAAATACGGGGAATTTCTGCCTTTTTGCCTGAAAATAAGAAGAATGCATACCTTTTTGCCATAAAAAAAAAGAAATTTCTTCATTTTTGCTCCAAAATAAAGGGAATTTCTGCTTTTTTGCCTCTACATAAGTGGAATTTCTGTCTTTTTCCCCCAAAACAAAGGGAATTCCTGTCTTTTTGCCCCAAAATAAGAAAAATTTCTGACTTATTACCCTGAAATAAGTGAAATTTCTGCAATTTTGCCCCAAAATGAGGGAAATTTCTGCCTTCTTGCTCCCAAAGAAGAAAATATCAGCCTTTTTACCTCAAAATAAGGGAAATTTCTGCATTTTTGCCCCAAAATAATGGGACATTTCTGCCCTTTTGCCCCAAAATAAGAACAAATTCTGCAATTTTGTACCTAAATAAAAGAAATTTCTGACTTTTTGACCTAAAAAGAAAATTTCTGCTTTTTTTTCTGAAATAAGTGAAATTTCTGCAATTTTGCCCAAAAATATGTGAAATTTCTGCAATTTTACCTTAAAATAAGGGAAATTTCTGCATTTTTTGCCCCCAAATAAGGGGAATTTCCGCCTTTTTACCTCAAAATATGGGGAATTTCTGGATTTTTGCTCCAAAATATGGGAAATGTCTGCCTTTTTGCCCCAAAATAAGGAAAATTTCTGCAATTTTGTACCAAAATAAAAGAAATATCTGCCTTTTTGCCCCAAAATTAGAAAATTTCTGCTTTTTTTTCGGAAATAAGTGAAATTTCTGCAATTTTGCCCCAAAATAAATGAAATTTCTAAGTTTTGCCCCAAAATAAGGGAAATTTCTGCTTTTTTGCCCCCAAATAAGAAGAAGTTCAGCATTTTTACCTTAAAATAAGGGGAATTTCTGCATTTTTGCCCCAATATATGAGAAATTTCTGCCTTTTTCCCATAATAAGAAAAATTTCTGCAATTTTGTACAAAAATAAAAGAAATTTCTGCCTTTTTGCCCCAAAATAAGAAAATTTCTGCTTTTTTTCTGAAATCAGTGAAATTTCTGCAATTTTGCCCCAAAATAAGTGAAATTTCTGAGTTTTGCCCCAAAATAAGGAGAATTTCTGTCTTTTTGCCCCAACATATAGGGAATTTCTGCCTTTTTGCCCCACAATTAGGGGAATTTCTGCAATTTTGCTCCAAAACAGAAGGAATTTCTGCCTTTTTGCCCGAAAACAAGAAGAATGCATACCTTTTTGCCATAAAAAATAGAAATTTTTTAATTTTTGCTCCAAAATAAGGGGAATTTCTGCTTTTTTGCCTCTTAATAAGTGGAATTTCTGTCTTTTTTCCCCAAAACAAAGGGAATTTCTGTCTTTTTTGCCCCAAAATACGGAAAATTTCTGACTTATTACCCTGAAGTAAATGAAATTTCTGCAATTTTGCCCCAAAATGAGGGAAATTTCTGCCTTTTTGCCCCCAAATAAGAAAAATATCAGCCTTTTTATCTCAAAATAAGGGAAATTTCTGCATTTTTGCCCCAAAATAAGTGAAATTTCTGCTTTTTTCTGAAATAAGTGAAATTTCTGCAATTTTGCCCCAAAATAAGTGAAAATTCTGAGTTTTGCCCCAAAATAAGGAGAATTTCTGTCTTTTTGCCCCACAATTAGGGGAATTTCTGCAATTGTGCTCCAAAATACGAGGAATTTCTGCCTTTTTGCCCGAAAACAAGAAGAATGCATACCTTTTTGCCATAAAAAAGGAAAATTTCTTCATTTTTGCTCCAAAATAAGGGGACTTTCTGCTCTTTTGCCTCTTAATAAGTGGAATTTCTGTCTTTTTCCCCCAAAACAAAGGGAATTTCCATCTTTTTTGCCTCAAAATAAGGAAAATTTCTGACTTATTACCCTGAAGTAAGTGAAATTTCTGCAATTTTGCCCCAAAATAAGGGAAATTTATGCCTTTTTACCCCCAAATAAGGGGAATTTCAGCATTTTTACCTCAAAATAAAAGGAACTTCTGCATTTTTGCCACAAAATATTTGGAATTTCTGCCTTTTTGCTCCAAAATAAGAAAAACTTCTGCCTTTTTTCCTGAAATAAGTGAGATTTCTGCAATTTTGCCCCAAAATAAGGGAAATTTCTGCATTTTTGCCTCCAAATAAAGGGAATTTCAGCATTTTTACCTCAAAATAAGGGGAATTTCTGCACTTTTGCCCTAAAATATGGGAAATGTCTGCCTTTTTGTCCCAAAATAAGAAAAATTTCTGCAATTTTGTATCAAAATAAAAAAATTTCTGCCTTTTTGCCCCAAAATAAGTGAAATTTCTGCTTTTTTTTTCTGAAATAAGTGAAATTTCTGCAATTTTGCCCCAAAATAAGTGAAAATTCTGAGTTTTGCCCCAAAATAAGGGAAATTTCTGGAATTTTGCCCCAAAATAAGTGGAATTTCTGAGTTTTGCCCCAAAAAAAGGAAAATTTCTGTCTTTTTGCCCCAACATATAGGGAATTTCTGCCTTTTTGCCCCACAATTAGGGGAATTTCTGCAATTGTGCTCCAAAATACGGGGAATTTCTGCCTTTTTGCCCGAAAACAAGAAGAATGCATACCTTTTTGCCATAAAAAAGGAAAATTTCTTCATTTTTGCTCCAAAGTATGGGGAATTTCTGCTTTTTTGCCTCTTAATAAGTCGAATTTATGTCTTTTTTCCCCAAAACAAAGAGAATTTCCATCTTTTTTGCCCAAAAATAAAGAAAATTTCTGACTTATTACCCTGAAGTAAGTGGAATTTCTGCAATTTTGCCCCAAAATAAGGGAAATTTATGCCTTTTTGCCTCCAAATAAGGGGAATTTCAGCATTTTTACCTCAAAATAAGGGGAATTTCTGCATTTTTGCCACAAAATATTTGGAATTTCTGCCTTTTTGCTCCAAAATAAGGAAAACTTCTGCCTTTTTTCCTGAAATAAGTGAAATTTCTGCAATTTTGCCCCAAAATAAGTGAAATTTCTGCAATTTTGTCCCAAAATAAGTGAAATTTCTGAAATTTGGCCCAAAATAAGGGAAATTTCTGGAATTTTGCCCCAAAATAATTGAAATTTCTGAGTTTTGCCCCAAAATAAGGGGAATTTCTGCCTTTTTGCCCCCAAATAATAGGAATTTCAGCTTTTATACCACAAAATAAGGGGAATTTCTGCATTTTTGCCCCAAAATATGGGAAATTTCTGCGTTTTTGCCCCAAAATAAGAACAATTTCTGCAATTTTGTACCAAAATAAAAGAAATTTCTGACTTTTTGCCCCAAAAAAGAAAAGTTCTCCTTTTTTTTACTGACATAAGTGAAATTTCTGCAATTTTGCCCCAAAATAAGTGAAATTTCTGCAATTTTGCCCCAAAATAAGGGAAATTTCTGGAATTTTGCCTTAAAACAAGTGGA
The DNA here is from genome assembly GCF_963924665.1 of Micromys minutus. Classification (NCBI taxonomy): domain Eukaryota; kingdom Metazoa; phylum Chordata; class Mammalia; order Rodentia; family Muridae; genus Micromys; species Micromys minutus. Next base: position 10,763 of record NW_027667677.1, on the reverse strand, counting down.
ATTTCTGAGTTTTGCCCCAAAATAAAGAAAATTTCTGTCTTTTTGCCCTAACATACAGGGAATTTCTGCCTTTTGCCCCACAATTCGGGGAATTTCTGCAATTTTGCTTCAAAATTCAGGGAATTTCTGCCTTTTTGACCGAAAATAAGAAGATGAATAACTTTTTGCCATAAAAAAGGGAAATTTCTTCATTTTTCTCCAAAATAAGGGGAATTTCTGATTTTTTGCCTCTAAATAAGTGGAATTTCTGTCTTTTTCCCCCAAAACAAAGGGAATTTCTGTCTTTTTTGCCCCAAAATAAAAAAAAAAATTTCAGACTTATTACCCTGAAATAAGTGAAATTTCTGCAATTTCGCTCCAAAATAATTGAAATTTCTGAGTTTTGCCCCAAAATAAGGGGAATTTCTGGATTTTTGTCCCCAAATAAGGGGAATTTCAGCATTTTTACCTCAAAATAAGGGGAATTTCTGCAATTTTGCCCCAAAATATGGGAAATTTCTGCCTTTTTGCCCCAAAATAAGAACAAATTCTGCAATTTTGTACCTAAATAAAAGAAATTTCTGACTTTTTGCCCCAAAAAAGAAAATTTCTGCTATTTTCTTCTGAAATAAGTGAAATTTCTGCAATTTTGCCCCAAAATATGTGAAATTTCTGCAATTTTGCCCCAAAAGAAGAAAAATTTCTGCAATTTTTCCCCAAAATAAGTGAAATTACTGAGTTTTGCCCCTAAATAAGAATTTCTGTTTTTGCCCCAACATATAGGGAATTTCTGCCTTTTTGCCCCACAATTAGGGGAATATCTGCAATTTTTCTCCAAAATACGGGGAATTTCTGCCTTTTTGCCCAAAAATAAGAAGAATGCATCCCTTTTTGCCATAAAAAAGGGAAATTACTTCATTTTTGCTCCAAAATAAGGGGAATTTCTGCTTTTTTGCCTCTTAATAAGTGGAATTTCTGTCTTTTTCTCCCAAAACAAAGGGAATTCATGTGTTTTTGCCCCAAAATAAGAAAAATTTCTGACTTATTACACTGAAATAAGTGAAATTTCTGCAATTTTGCCCCAAAATGAGGGAAATTTCTGCCTTTTTGCCCCCAAATAAGGAAAGTATCAGCCTTTTTACCTCAAAATAAGGAATATTTCTGCATTTTTGCCCCAAAATATGGGAAATTTCTGCAATTTTGCCCCAAAATAAGGAAAATTTCTGCAATTTTGCCAGAAAATAAGTGAAATTTCTGAGTTTTGCCCCAAAATAAGAGGAATTTCTGTTTTTGCCCCAACATATAAGGAATTTCTGCCTTTTTGCCCCACAATTAGGGAAATTTCTGCAATTTTGCTCCAAAATACGGGGATTTTCTGCCTTTTTGCCCGAAAATAAGAAGAATGCATATCTTTTTGTCATAAAAAAGGGAAATTTCTTCATTTTTGCTCCAAAATAAGGGGAATTTCTGCTTTTTTGGCTCTAAATATGTAGAATTTGTTTTTTCCCCCAAAACAAAGGGAATTTCTGTCTTTTTTGAACCAAAATAAGGAAAATTTCTGACTTATTACCCTTAAATAAGTGAAATTTCTGCAATTTTGCCCCAAAATGAGGAAAATTTCTGCCTTTTTGCCCCCAAATAAGGGGAATTTCAGCCTTTTTATCTCAAAATAATAGGAATTTCTGCATTTTTGCCCCAAAATATGAAAAATTTCTGCCTTTTTGCCCCAAAATAAGAACAATTTCTGCAATTTTGTACCAAAATAAAAGAAATTTCTGCCGTTTTGCCCCAAAATAAGAAAATTTCTGCCTTTTTTCTGAAATAAGTGAAATTTCTGCAATTTTGCCCTAAAATAAGTGAAATTTCTGAGTTTTGCCCCAAAATAAGGAGAATTTCTGTTTTTTTGCCCCAACATATAGGGAATTTCTGCCTTTTTGGCCCACAATTAGGGGGATTTCTGCAATTTTGCTCCAAAAAACGGGGAATTTCTGTCTTTTTGCCCGAAAATAAGAAGAATGCATACCTTTTTGCCATAGAAAAGGGAAATTTCTTCATTTTTGCTCCAAAATAAGGGGAATTTCTGCTTTTTGCCTCTAAATAAGTGGAATTTCTGTCTTTTTTTCCCAAAACAAAGGGAATTTCTGTCTTTTTGCACCAAAATAAAGATAATTTCTGACTTATTATTCTGAAATAAGTGAAATTTCTGCAATTTTCCCAAAAATAAGGGAAATTTCTGCATTTTTGCCCCAAAATATGGGAAATGTCTGCCTTTTTGCCCCAAAATAAGGAAAATTTCTGCAATTTTGTACCAAAATAAAAGAAATATCTGCCTTTTTGCCCCAAAATTAGAAAATTTCTGCTTTTTTTTCGGAAATAAGTGAAATTTCTGCAATTTTGCCCCAAAATAATTGAAATTTCTAAGTTTTGCCCCAAAATAAGGGAAATTTCTGCTTTTTTGCCCCCAAATAAGAAGTTCAGCATTTTTACCTTAAAATAAGGGGAATTTCTGCATTTTTGCCCCAAAATATGAGAAATTTCTGCCTTTTTCCCAAAATAAGAAAAATTTCTGCAATTTTGTACCAAAATAAAAGAAATTTCTGCCTTTTTGCCCCAAAATAAGAAAATTTCTGCTTTTTTTCTGATATCAGTGAAATTTCTGCAATTTTGCCCCAAAATAAGTGAAATTTCTGAGTTTTGCCCCAAAATAAGGAGAATTTCTGTCCATTTGCCCCAACATATAGGGAATTTCTGCCTTTTTGCCCCACAATTAGGAGATTTCTGCAATTTTGCTCCAAAACAGAAGGAATTTCTGCCTTTTTGCCCGAAAACAAGAAGAATGCATACCTTTTTGCCATAAAAATAGAAATTTCTTCATTTTTGCTCCAAAATAAGGGGAATTTCTGCTTTTTTGCCTCTAAATAAGTGGAATTTCTGTCTTTTTCCCCCAAGACAAAGGGAATTTCTGTCTTTTTTGCTCCAAAATAAGGAAAATTTCTGACTTATTACCCTGAAATAAGTGAAATTTCTGCAATTTTGCCCCAAAATGAGGGAAATTTCTGCCTTTTTGTCCCCAAATAAGAAAAATATCAGCCTTTTTATCTCAAAATAAGGGAAATTTCTGCATTTTTGCCCCAAAATATGGGAAATTTCTGCCTTTTTGCCCCAAAATAAGAACAAATTCTGCAATTTTCTACCAAAATAAAAGAAATTTCTGACATTTTACCCCCAAATAAGGGGAATTTCAGCCTTTTTACCTCAAAATAAGAGGAATTTCTGCATTTTTGCCACAAAATATTTGGAATTTCTGCCTTTTTGCCCCAAAATAAGGAAAACTTCTGCCTTTTTTCCTGAAATAAGTAAAATTTCTGCAATTTTGCCTTAAAATGAGTGAAATTTCTGCAATTTTGCCCCAAAATAAGTGAAATTTCTGCAATTTTGCCCCAAAATAAGGGAAATTTCTGGAATTTTGCCCCATAACAAGTGGAATTTCTGAGTTTTGCCCCAAAATAAAGAGAATTTCTGTCTTTTTACCCTAACATAAAGGGAATTTCTGCCTTTTTGCCCCACAATTAGGGGAATTTCTGCAATTTTGCTTCAAAATTCAGGGAATTTCTACCTTTTTGCCCGAAAATAAGAAGATGAATACCTTTTTGCCATAAAAAGGGAAATTTCTTCATTTTTCTCCAAAATAAGGGGAATTTCTGATTTTTTGCCTCTAAATAAGTGGAATTTCTGTCTTTTTCCCCCAAAACAAAGGGAATTTCTGTCTTTTTTGCCCCAAAATAAAAAAAAAATTTCAGACTTATTACCCTGAAATAAGTGAAATTTCTGCAATTTCGCTCCAAAATAATTGAAATTTCTGAGTTTTGCCCCAAAATAAGGGGAATTTCTGGATTTTTGTCCCCAAATAAGGGGAATTTCAGCATTTTTACCTCAAAATAAGGGGAATTTCTGCAATTTTGCCCCAAAATATGGGAAATTTCTGCCTTTTTGCCCCAAAATAAGAACAAATTCTGCAATTTTGTACCTAAATAAAAGAAATTTCTGACTTTTTTCCCAAAAAAGAAAATTTCTGCTATTTTCTTCTGAAATAAGTGAAATTTCTGCAATTTTGCCCCAAAATATGTGAAATTTCTGCAATTTTGCCCCAAAATATGTGAAATTTCTGCAATTTTGCCCCAAAATAAGAAAAATTTCTGCAATTTTGCCCCAAAATAAGTGAAATTTCTGAGTTTTGCCCCTAAATAAGGAGAATTTCTGTTTTTGCTCCAACATATAGGGAATTTCTGCCTTTTTGCCCCACAATTAGGGGAATATCTGCAATTTTGCTCCAAAATACGGGGAATTTCTGCCTTTTTGCCCGAAAATAAGAAGAATGCATACCTTTTTGCCATAAAAAAAAGAAATTTCTTCATTTTTGCTCCAAAATAAAGGGAATTTCTGCATTTTTGCCTCTACATAAGTGGAATTTCTGTCTTTTTCCCCCCAAACAAAGGGAATTCCTGTCTTTTTGCCCCAAAATAAGAAAAATTTCTGACTTATTACCCTGAAATAAGTGAAATTTCTGCAATTTTGCCCCAAAATGAGGGAAATTTCTGCCTTCTTGCTCCCAAAGAAGAAAATATCAGCCTTTTTACCTCAAAATAAGGGAAATTTCTGCATTTTTGCCCCAAAATAATGGGACATTTCTGCCCTTTTGCCCCAAAATAAGAACAAATTCTGCAATTTTGTACCTAAATAAAAGAAATTTCTGACTTTTTGACCTAAAAAGAAAATTTCTGCTTTTTTTTCTGAAATAAGTGAAATTTCTGCAATTTTGCCCAAAAATATGTGAAATTTCTGCAATTTTGCCTTAAAATAAGGGAAATTTCTGCATTTTTTGCCCCCAAATAAGGGGAATTTCCGCCTTTTTACCTCAAAATATGGGGAATTTCTGGATTTTTGCTCCAAAATATGGGAAATGTCTGCCTTTTTGCCCCAAAATAAGGAAAATTTCTGCAATTTTGTACCAAAATAAAAGAAATATCTGCCTTTTTGCCCCAAAATTAGAAAATTTCTGCTTTTTTTTCGGAAATAAGTGAAATTTCTGCAATTTTGCCCCAAAATAAATGAAATTTCTAAGTTTTGCCCCAAAATAAAGGAAATTTCTGCTTTTTTGCCCCCAAATAAGAAGAAGTTCAGCATTTTTACCTTAAAATAAGGGGAATTTCTGCATTTTTGCCCCAAAATATGAGAAATTTCTGCCTTTTTCCCATAATAAGAAAAATTTCTGCAATTTTGTACAAAAATAAAAGAAATTTCTGCCTTTTTGCCCCAAAATAAGAAAATTTCTGCTTTTTTTTCTGAAATCAGTGAAATTTCTGCAATTTTGCCCCAAAATAAGTGAAATTTCTGAGTTTTGCCCCAAAATAAGGAGTATTTCTGTCTTTTTGCCCCAACATATAGGGAATTTCTGCCTTTTTGCCCCACAATTAGGGGAATTTCTGCAATTTTGCTCCAAAACAGAAGGAATTTCTGCCTTTTTGCCCGAAAACAAGAAGAATGCATACCTTTTTGCCATAAAAAATAGAAATTTTTTAATTTTTGCTCCAAAATAAGGGGAATTTCTGCTTTTTTGCCTCTTAATAAGTGGAATTTCTGTCTTTTTTCCCCAAAACAAAGGGAATTTCTGTCTTTTTTGCCCCAAAATACGGAAAATTTCTGACTTATTACCCTGAAGTAAATGAAATTTCTGCAATTTTGCCCCAAAATGAGGGAAATTTCTGCCTTTTTGCCCCCAAATAAGAAAAATATCAGCCTTTTTATCTCAAAATAAGGGAAATTTCTGCATTTTTGCCCCAAAATAAGTGAAATTTCTGCTTTTTTTCTGAAATAAGTGAAATTTCTGCAATTTTGCCTCAAAATAAGTGAAAATTCTGAGTTTTGCCCCAAAATAAGGAGAATTTCTGTCTTTTTGCCCCACAATTAGGGGAATTTCTGCAATTGTGCTCCAAAATACGAGGAATTTCTGCCTTTTTGCCCGAAAACAAGAAGAATGCATACCTTTTTGCCATAAAAAAGGAAAATTTCTTCATTTTTGCTCCAAAATAAGGGGACTTTCTGCTCTTTTGCCTCTTAATAAGTGGAATTTCTGTCTTTTTCCCCAAAACAAAGGGAATTTCCATCTTTTTTGCCTCAAAATAAGGAAAATTTCTGACTTATTACCCTGAAGTAAGTGAAATTTCTGCAATTTTGCCCCAAAATAAGGGAAATTTATGCCTTTTTACCCCCAAATAAGGGGAATTTCAGCATTTTTACCTCAAAATAAAAGGAACTTCTGCATTTTTGCCACAAAATATTTGGAATTTCTGCCTTTTTGCTCCAAAATAAGAAAAACTTCTGCCTTTTTTCCTGAAATAAGTGAGATTTCTGCAATTTTGCCCCAAAATAAGGGAAATTTCTGCATTTTTGCCTCCAAATAAAGGGAATTTCAGCATTTTTACCTCAAAATAAGGGGAATTTCTGCACTTTTGCCCTAAAATATGGGAAATTTCTGCCTTTTTGTCCCAAAATAAGAAAAATTTCTGCAATTTTGTATCAAAATAAAAAAATTTCTGCCTTTTTGCCCCAAAATAAGTGAAATTTCTGCTTTTTTTTCTGAAATAAGTGAAATTTCTGCAATTTTGCCCCAAAATAAGTGAAAATTCTGAGTTTTGCCCCAAAATAAGGGAAATTTCTGGAATTTTGCCCCAAAATAAGTGGAATTTCTGAGTTTTGCCCCAAAAAAAGGAAAATTTCTGTCTTTTTGCCCCAACATATAGGGAATTTCTGCCTTTTTGCCCGAAAACAAGAAGAATGCATACCTTTTTGCCATAAAAAAGGAAAATTTCTTCATTTTTGCTCCAAAGTATGGGGAATTTCTGCTTTTTTGCCTCTTAATAAGTCGAATTTATGTCTTTTTTCCCCAAAACAAAGAGAATTTCCATCTTTTTTGCCCCAAAATAAAGAAAATTTCTGACTTATTACCCTGAAGTAAGTGGAATTTCTGCAATTTTGCCCCAAAATAAGGGAAATTTATGCCTTTTTGCCTCCAAATAAGGGGAATTTCAGCATTTTTACCTCAAAATAGGGGGAATTTCTGCATTTTTGCCACAAAATATTTGGAATTTCTGCCTTTTTGCTCCAAAATAAGGAAAACTTCTGCCTTTTTTCCTGAAATAAGTGAAATTTCTGCAATTTTGCCCCAAAATAAGTGAAATTTCTGCAATTTTGTCCCAAAATAAGTGAAATTTCTGAAATTTGGCCCAAAATAAGGGAAATTTCTGGAATTTTGCCCCAAAATAATTGAAATTTCTGACTTTTGCCCCAAAATAAGGGGAATTTCTGCCTTTTTGCCCCCAAATAATAGGAATTTCAGCTTTTATACCACAAAATAAGGGGAATTTCTGCATTTTTGCCCCAAAATATGGGAAATTTCTGCGTTTTTGCCCCAAAATAAGAACAATTTCTGCAATTTTGTACCAAAATAAAAGAAATTTCTGACTTTTTGCCCCAAAAAAGAAAAGTTCTCCTTTTTTTTTACTGACATAAGTGAAATTTCTGCAATTTTGCCCCAAAATAAGTGAAATTTCTGCAATTTTGCCCCAAAATAAGGGAAATTTCTGGAATTTTGCCCCATAACAAGTGGAATTTCTGAGTTTTGCCCCAAAATAAAGAAAATTTCTGTCTTTTTGCCCTAACATACAGGGAATTTCTGCCTTTTGCCCCACAATTCGGGGAATTTCTGCAATTTTGCTTCAAAATTCAGGGAATTTCTGCCTTTTTGACCGAAAATAAGAAGATGAATAACTTTTTGCCATAAAAAAGGGAAATTTCTTCATTTTTCTCCAAAATAAGGGGAATTTCTGATTTTTTGCCTCTAAATAAGTGGAATTTTTGTCTTTTTCCCCCAAAACAAAGGGAATTTCTGTCTTTTTTGCCCCAAAATAAGGAAAATTTCAGACTTATTACCATGAAATAAGTGAAATTTCTGCAATTTTGCTCCAAAATAATTGAAATTTCTGAGTTTTGCCCCAAAATAAGAGGAATTTCTGGATTTTTGTCCCCAAATAAGGGGAATTTCAGCATTTTTACCTCAAAATAAGGGGAATTTCTGCAATTTTGCCCCAAAATATGGGAAATTTCTGCCTTTTTGCCCCAAAATAAGAACAAATTCTGCAATTTTGTACAAAAATAAAAGAAATTTCTGACTTTTTGCCCCAAAAAGAAAATTTCTGCTTTTTTTTTCTGAAATAAGTGAAATTTCTGCAATTTTGCCCCAAAATAAGTGAAATTTCTGAGTTTTGCCAGAAAATAAAGAGAATTTCTGTCTTTTTGCCCCAACATATAGGGAATTTCTGTCTTTTTGCCCCACAATTAGGGGAATTTCTGCAATTTTGCTCCAAAACAGGGGGAATTTCTGCCTTTTTGAACGAAAACAGGAAGAATGCATACCTTTTTGCCATAAAAAAGGGAAATTTCTTAATTTTTGCTCCAAAATAAGGGGAATTTCTGCTTTTTTGCCTCTTAATAAGTGGAATTTCTGTCTTTTTTCCCCAAAACAAAGGGAATTTCTGTCTTTTTTGCCCCAAAATACGGAAAATTTCTGACTTATTACCCTGAAGTAAATGAAATTTCTGCAATTTTGCCCCAAAATGAGGGAAATTTCTGCCTTTTTGCCCCCAAATAAGGAAAATATCAGCCTTTTAACCTCAAAATAAGAGAAATTTCTGCATTTTTGCCCCAAAATATGGGAAATTTCTGCCTTTTTACCCAAAATAAGAACAAATTCTGCAATTTTGCCCCAAAATATGTGAAATTTCTGCTATTTTGCCCCAAAATAATGGAAATTTTTGCAATTTTGCCACAAAATAAGTGAAATGTCTGAGTTTTGCCCCAAAATAAGAGGAATTTCTGTTTTTGCCCCAACATATAGGGAATTTCTGCCTTTTTGCCCCACAATTAGGGGAATATCTGCAATTTTGCTCCAAAATACGGGGATTTTCTGCCTTTTTGCCCGAAAATAAGAAGAATGCATATCTTTTTGCCATAAAAAAGGAAAGTTTCTTCATTTTTGCTCCAAAATAAGGGGAATTTCTGCTTTTTTGGATCTAAATATGTGGAATTTCTGTTTTTTTCCCCCAAAACGAAAGGAATTTCTGTCTATTTTGCCCCAAAATAAAGAGAATTTCTGTCTTTTTGCCCCAACATATAGGGAATTTCTGTCTTTTTGCCCCACAATTAGGGGAATTTCTGCAATTTTGCTCCAAAACAGGGGGAATTTCTGCCTTTTTGAACGAAAACAGGAAGAATGCATACCTTTTTGCCATAAAAAAGGGAAATTTCTTAATTTTTGCTCCAAAATAAGGGGAATTACTGCTTTTTTTGCCTCTTAATAAGTGGAATTTCTGTCTTTTTCCCCCAAAACAAAGGGAATTTCTGTTTTTTTTGCCCCAAAATACGGAAAATTTCTGACTTATTACCCTGAAGTAAGTGAAATTTCTGCAATTTTGCCAGAAAATGAGGGAAATTTCTGCCTTTTTGCCCCCAAATAAGGAAAATATCAGCCTTTTAACCTCAAAATAAGAGAAATTTCTGCATTTTTGCCCCAAAATATGGGAAATTTCTGCCTTTTTACCCAAAATAAGAACAAATTCTGCAATTTTGCCCCAAAATATGTGAAATTTCTGCTATTTTGCCCCAAAATAATGGAAATTTTTGCAATTTTGCCACAAAATAAGTGAAATGTCTGAGTTTTGCCCCAAAATAAGAGGAATTTCTGTTTTTGCCCCAACATATAGGGAATTTCTGCCTTTTTGCCCCACAATTAGGGGAATATCTGCAATTTTGCTCCAAAATACGGGGATTTTCTGCCTTTTTGCCCGAAAATAAGAAGAATGCATATCTTTTTGCCATAAAAAAGGAAAGTTTCTTCATTTTTGCTCCAAAATAAGGGGAATTTCTGCTTTTTTGGATCTAAATATGTGGAATTTCTGTTTTTTTCCCCCAAAAAGAAAGGAATTTCTGTCTTTTTTGCCCCAAAATAAGGAAAATTTCTGACTTATTACCCTGAAATAAGTGAAATTTCTGCAATTTTGCCCCAAAATGAGGAAAATTTCTGCCTTTTTGCCCCCAAATAAGGGGAATTTCAGCCTTTTTATCTCAAAATAATAGGAATTTCTGCATTTTTGCCCCAAAATATGGGAAATTTCTGCCTTTTTGCCCCAAAATAAGAACAATTTCTGCAATTTTGTACCAAAATAAAAGATATTTCTGCCTTTTTGCCCCAAAATAAGAAAATTTCTGCTTTTTTTTCTGAAATAAGTGAAATTTCTGCAATTTTGCCCTAAAATAAGTGAAATTTCTGAGTTTTGCCCCAAAATAAGGAGAATTTCTGTCTTTTTGCCCCAACATATAGGGAATTTCTGCCTTTTTGGCCCACAATTAGGGGGATTTTTGCAATTTTGCTCCAAAAAACGGGGAATTTCTGTCTTTTTGCCCGAAAATAAGAAGAATGCATACCTTTTTGCCATAGAAAAGGGAAATTTCTTCATTTTTGCTCCAAAATAAGGGGAATTTCTGCTTTTTGCTTCTAAATAAGTGGAATTTCTGTCTTTTTTTCCCAAAACAAAGGGAATTTCTGTCTTTTTGCACCAAAATATAGATAATTTCTGACTTATTAATCTGAAATAAGTGAAATTTCTGCAATTTTGCCCCAAAATAAGGGAAATTTCTGCATTTTTTGCCCACAAATAAGGGGAATTTCA
>NW_027667679.1:940000-947500 GCF_963924665.1 Micromys minutus | reverse complement strand
TTTAGGGGTAGCGTTTTTAGTCACTTTTAAATAGCCGCTGTGCCGGGGGTTCACGAGTCGCTTTTGGTGGATAGCAGATAGTTTCAACTTTTTAAGTCTCTGAGGCAGTGTTTTTCGTCACAACCGACATGAAATACGTTTCAGAGACAGTCGTTTTGTGTGGTTGGCGGGTCGAATAATTTTGTAAGTCACCAGCGCACCGATTTTAGTCACTTTCTACGGGCAACCCTTCCGGTGACTTATAAGATGTTTCGGGTGGTTCCCGGTTCGTTTCAACTTTTCAGTCAACAGTGCAGCGTTTTCAGTCACTTCTGACATGTCACCCATTCCTGTGACTACCCAGTCGTTTAGGCTTGTGCACGGGTCGTTTCAACTTTTCAGTCACCCGCGTAGCGTTTTCAATCACTTCCGACGTGCAACCCACTCCGTGGACTTCCCAGTTGCTTTGACTGGTTCGCTGATTGTTTCAAATTTACAGTCACCTGTGTAGCATTTTCACTTATTTCCGATGTGCAGCTCATTTCGAAAAATTACCAGTAGTTTCGTGTGGTTTCCAGGTCGTTTCAACTCTTCAGTCACTCGGGCATTGTTTTCAGTCACTCCCAAAGTGCAACTGATTCCTTGGTCTTCCCAGAGACATTAACAGGTTCGCGGGTCTATTTAAATTTACCGGTGAAGTTTGCAGTCACTTCCGACGTGCAGTCCATTCTGGGTACTTCCAAGTCTTTTTTTGTAAATCACACATTCTTTCAACTCTTCAGTCAGCGGGACAGCGTTTTCAGTCATAACCGATGTTCATCTTATTCCGGGTACTTCCTAGTCGTTTTTGCTGTTTCGCCTGTCGTTTCTACTTTCAGTCACGGGGCAGCGTTTTCAAGAACTACCAACGTGCAGCTAATCCAAGGTCTTCACAGTCGTTTTGGGTTATTCGCAGATCGTTTCTACCGAGGCAGCGTTTTCAAACACTCCCTACGTGCAGTCTACTCTATGGACTTCCCAGTCACTTAGGGTGGGACTGAGTTCATTTCAACTTTTCATTCACCAGGAAAGCGTTTTCAGGTACTTCCAATGTGCAGCCTATTCTGGGAACATGCCTGTCGCTTTTGATGGATCCCAGTTCTTTTCAACTTTTCTGTCAGTCGGGCAGTGTTTTCAGTCACTTCTTATGTGCAGCCTATTCCAAAAACTTCCTGGTCGTTTTGGGTCATTTCCGGGTCGTTTTACCCTTTCAGTATCCGGGGCAACGTTTTCTATTATAACCCACGCGCCGTATGTTTCTGGTACTTTATAGTCGTTTAGTGAGGTTTGTGAAGCGTGTAACCTTTTCAGTCACCAAGGAAGCGTTTTCAGTCATTTACGACATGCAACCTATTACTGAGATTTCACAGTCGTTTCGTGTGGTTCGCGTGTCGTTAAAACTTCTTAGTCACCTGGGCAGCGTTTTTAATGACTTGTGACGTGCAACCCGTTTCGTGAACTTCACTGTCGTTTTAGGTGATTTCGAGTCGTTTCAACATTTCAATCACCGGGTAGACTTTTCATTTACCTCCGACGTGCAGCTCATTCCGTGGACTTACCTGTCCTGTGGAGTGGTTCGCAGGTCATTTCATCTTTTCAGTCACCGGGGCACGTTTTCATTCATATCGGACGTGCAGTTTATTCCGAGGACTTCCCAGTCGTTTTGGCTGGTTAGACTGTCCTTTCAACTTTTCATTCACCGAGGCTGGGTATTCAGTAAATATTGACATGCAACCCATTCCGGGGACTTCTTAGTCGTTTTGGGTGTTTCGTGGGTCTTTTCAACTTTTCAGATACAGGGGCAGCGTTTTCAGATACTTCCGATGTGCAGCTCATATCGGAGAGTCCCAGTCTTTTCGGTTTGTACCCGGGTTAGGGTTAGTGTTAGGGTTAGGGTTAGGGTTCGGGTTCGGGTTCAGTTTAAAGTTAGGGTTAGGGCTAGAGTTAGAGTGGTGCGCATGTGCAGTGTGTTGCGCATGCACCGAGTGTTGCAGATGCGCAGAGTTGTTAGAATTAGGGTTTGGTTAGGGTTATGGTTATTGTTAGGTTTAGGGTTTAGGGTTTAGTGTTTAGGGTTTAGGTTTTAGGGTTTAGGATTGTTTAAGATTTAGGGTGGTTTAGGTTTAGGGTTTAGGGTTAAGAGTTTAGTATTGTTTAAGGTTTAGGATTGTTTAGGGTATAGTGTTTAGGATTAAAAGTTTAGGGATGTTTAGGGTTTAGTGTTTAGGGTTCAGAGTTGTTTAAGGTTTAGCGTTCAAGGTTTAGGGTTTAGGGTTGTTTTAGGTTTAGTGTTTAGTGTTGTTTAGGGTATAGTGTTAATGGTTTAGGGTTTAGGGTTATTTAGGGTTTAGTGTTTAAGGTTTAGGGTATAGGGTTGTTTAGTGTTTAGTGTTTAGGGTTGTTTATGGTTTAGTGATTAGGGTTGTTTAGGGTTGTTTAGAGGTTAGTGTTTAGGGTTATTCAGGGTTTAAGATTTAAGGTTGTTCAGGGTTTAGGATTTATGGTTGTTCAGGGTTTAGAATTTAGGGTTTAAGGTTAAAGGGTTAGGGTTAGGGTTAGGGTTAGGGTTAGGGTTAGGGTTAGGGTTAGGGTTAGGGTTAGGGTAAAGGTTAGAGGTTAGGGTTAGGGTTAGCGTTAGGGTTAAGGTTAGGGTTAAGGTTAGGGTTAGGGTTAAGGTTAGGGCTAGGGTTAGGGTCAGGGTAAGGGTTAGGGGTTAGGGATAGGGTTAGCGTTAGGGTTAGGGTTAGGGTTAGGGCTAGGGTTAGGGTTAGGGTTAGATTTGGGTTAGGGTTAGGGTTAGGGTTAGGGTTAGGGTTAGGGTTAGGGTTAGGGTTAGGGTTAGGGTTAGGGTTAGAGTTAGGGTTAGGGTTAGGGTTAGGGTTAGGGTTAGGGTTAGGGTTAGGGTTAGGGTTAGGGTTAGGGTTAGGGTTAGAGCCAGGTTTAGGGTTAGGGCTAGGGTTAGCGTTAGGGTTAGGGTTAGGGCTAGGGTTAGCGTTAGGGTGAGGGTTAGGGTTAGAGTTAGTATTAGGGTTAGGGTTAGGGTTAGGGTTAGAATTAGGGTTAGGGTTAGGGTTAGGGTTAGGGTTAGGGTTAGGATTAGGGTTAGGGTTAGGGTTAGGGTTAGGGTTAGGGTTAGGGTTAGGGTTAGGGTTAGTGTTAGGGTTAGGGTTTGGGTTAGGGTTACGGTTAGGGTTAGGGTTAGGGTTAGGGTTAAGTTTAGGGTTTAGGGTATATTGTTAGGATTAGGGTTAGGGTTAGGGTTAGGGTTTGGGTTATGGTTAGTGTTATGGTTATTGTTAAGTTTAAGGTTTAGGGTTTAGGGTTTAGGGTTTAAGGTTTTGGGTTTAGGATTGTTTAAATTTTAGCGTGGTTTAGGTTTAGGGTTTAGTGTTTAGGGTTTTGAAGTGAGAGAAGCGTAAAAGACAGGGGAGAAGCAAGAGAGAGGAGATAGAAAAAGAGATAGAGGAGAGAGAGAATAAAGAGTAGACAGAAAAAAGAGAGAAGAGTGAAAGTTAGAAAGAGGAGAAAGAGAGGAGAGAAGACAGAGGAGAGAGGAGAGAGGAGAGACAGAAAGAGTGAGAGAAGAGAGAGGAGAAAGACACAACAAAGAGACAGAGAGGAGCGAGGAAAGTGAGAGATAGGAGAAAGGCGAGAAAGAGAAAAAGAAAGAGGACAGAGAGGAGGGAGAGAATAATACATAATGGAGAGAAAGAGAGAGGAGAGAGAAAGAGAAAAAAATGAGAGAAAGAGGAGAGAGAGGAGAGAGGAGAGAGAGGAACGAATAAGAGAGAGAGTAGAAAGAGAGAGTTGAGAGAGAGAGGGGAGAGACAGAAAGATAGAGGGGAAGGAGAGAGTGGAGAGAGATAAAGGAGATAGAGAAATAGAGAGGAGAAAGAGAGAGAAAGAGAAAAACAGAGAAAGAGAGGATAAAGAGAAGAAAAAGGAGAGTGAAAAATTGAGAGATGACAAAAAGGAAAAAGAGTCGAGAGCAGCAACAGATGGAGAGAAAAAGGAGAGAAAGGAGATAAAGGTAAAGAGCAAGAATGGAGAGATGAAGAAAAAAAGAGAGAAGAGGTAGGAGAGAGAAAGAAACAGAAAAAAGAGAAAGTAGTAGTTTCAACTTTTCAGTCACTGGGGTAGTGTCTTCAGTCAATAACGAAGTACAGCAGGTTTCGGGTACTTCCCAGTTGTTTTGTGTGATTCGCGTGTAGTTTCAACTTTCAGTCACCGTTTCAGCATTTTTAGTCACGACGTGCAGCATGTGTCGGGGACTTTCCACTCGTTATGTGTGGTTCACGAGACGTATCAACTTTTCAGTCACCGGGACAGCGTTATCTATCACAAAGGACATGAAGCCGATTCCAGGGCGTACCCAGTCGTTTTTGGTAGATTGCGGGTTGTTTCACCTTTTCAGTCTTTGAAAGTTTTTTCAATCACTTTCTATGAGCAGCCCATTTTGAGAACTTCCCAGTCGTTTTGGGTGGTTGGCGGGTCGCTTCAACTTCTTAGTCACCAGTACAGCATTTTCTGTCAACTCCGACGTGCAGCCCGTTCAGAAGACTTACCAGTCGTTTTGGGAGCTTCACGGGTCGTTTGACCTTTTGAGTCACAGGGATATGTTTTCAGTCACTTTCGACGTACAGTTCTTTCTCAGGACTTCCCAGTCATTTTCGATGATTTGCGGGTCATTTCAACTTTTCAATCACCGAAGAAAAGTTTTCAGTCAATTCCAACGTGCAACCCGTTCCGTGGTCTTCCCACTCGTTTTGAGTTGTGTGCGGGTCGTTTCAACTTTTCTGCCAAAGGGGCAGCGATTCAGTCACTTCAGACATGCAACCCGTTCCGTAGTCTTCCAACTCGTTTTGAGCTGTGTGCGGGTCTTTTTAACTATTCTGTCAAATGAGCAACGTTTCAGTCATGTCAGACATGCAGCCCATCCGGTGACTTCCCATTCGTTTTGGGTGGTTCTCGAAACGTTTAAACTTTACAGTCACCGGGTAGAATTTTCAGTCATTTCCGACGTGCATCCCATTCCGGATACTTCCCAGTCGTTTTGGTGGATCACGTTGTTTCAACTTAGTCACCGGGGAAACTTTCTCAGTACCTTCCGACGTTCATCCCATAACAAAGACTTCCCAGTAAAGATGGGCGATTGGCGTTTCATTACAAGTTTTCAGTCATTGGGGCACTATTCTCAGTCAATTCCTATGAGCAGCCCGTTTCGATGAATTCTGAGTTCTTTTTTGCGTGGTTCGCTCGAAATTGGAATATTTCATTCACCTGGACAACGTTTTCAGTCAATTCCGACGTGCAGCTCGTTCCAGGAACTTCCCAGTTGTTTTGGGTAATTCTCAGGTGGTTTCAACTCTTCAGTCACCGCAAAATCATTTTCAGTTAATTCGGACGTGCAACCCATTCTGAGGACTTCCCAGTCTTTTTGTGAATTTTGTGGGTTGTTTGAACTTTTCAGTCACCCGGTAAGCATTTTAGTCACTTCCAATGTGAAGCACATTCCGGAGACTTCCCAGTCGTTTTCAGAGGTTCGCGAGTGTTTTCTCTTTTCATTCACTTGGGGCAGCGTTTTCCGTAACTTCCTACGTGCAGCCCATTCGGTGACCTTCCCAGTCGTTTTTGGTGGTTTGTGAGTTGTTTCAACTTTACAGTAAGCGGGACTGCGGCACATTCCGGGTCTTCCAGTCGTTTAAGGAGGATCACGGTTCAAGTTTTCTGTCATCAGAGCAGCGTTCTCAATTCCAACGTGCAGTTTAATCTCGGGACCTCCTTGTCATTTTGGGTGATTCGCGGGTCATTTCAACTTTAAGTCAATGGGCAGTGTCTTCTGTCAATTTCTAAGTGCATCCCGTTCTGATGACCTCTCAATCCTTTTGTGTGGTTCGCGTGTCAATATTCAGTTACCGATGCAGCGTTGTCAGTCATGTCCGACGTGCAGACCGTTTCATGGACTTACCATTTGTTTTGTGTGGTTCTCGGTTTCATTCAACTTTTCAGTAACAAGACACGCATTTTCAGTCACGTTATGCAGCACATTTCTGGGACTTCCCAGTCATTTCGGGTGGTTCACATACCGTTTCACCTTTAAAAGTTTCTGGGGCAGTTCGTTTCTACATTTCACTGTTTAGGGGTAGCGTTTTTAGTCACTTTTAAATAGCCGCTGTGCCGGGGGTTCACCGGTCGCTTTTGGTGGATAGCAGATAGTTTCAACTTTTTAAGTCTCTGAGGCAGTGTTTTTCGTCACAACCGACATGAAATACGTTTCAGAGACAGTCGTTTTGTGTGGTTGGCGGGTCGAATAATTTTGTAAGTCACCAGCGCACCGATTTTAGTCACTTTCTACGGGCAACCCTTCCGGTGACTTATGTTTCGGGTGGTTCCCGGTTCGTTTCAACTTTTCAGTCAACAGTGCAGCGTTTTCAGTCACTTCTGACATGTCACCCATTCCTGTGACTACCCAGTCGTTTAGGCTTGTGCACGGGTCGTTTCAACTTTTCAGTCACCCGCGTAGCGTTTTCAATCACTTCCGACGTGCAACCCACTCCGTGGACTTCCCAGTTGCTTTGACTGGTTCGCTGATTGTTTCAAATTTACAGTCACCTGTGTAGCATTTTCACTTATTTCCGATGTGCAGCTCATTTCGAAAAATTACCAGTAGTTTCGTGTGGTTTCCAGGTCGTTTCAACTCTTCAGTCACTCGGGCATTGTTTTCAGTCACTCCCAAAGTGCAACTGATTCCTTGGTCTTCCCAGAGACATTAACAGGTTCGCGGGTCTATTTAAATTTACCGGTGAAGTTTGCAGTCACTTCCGACGTGCAGTCCATTCTGGGTACTTCCAAGTCTTTTTTTGTAAATCACACATTCTTTCAACTCTTCAGTCAGCGGGACAGCGTTTTCAGTCATAACCGATGTTCATCTTATTCCGGGTACTTCCTAGTCGTTTTTGCTGTTTCGCCTGTCGTTTCTACTTTCAGTCACGGGGCAGCGTTTTCAGGAACTACCAACGTGCAGCTAATCCAAGGTCTTCACAGTCGTTTTGGGTTATTCGCAGATCGTTTCTACCGAGGCAGCGTTTTCAAACACTCCCTACGTGCAGTCTACTCTATGGACTTCCCAGTCACTTAGGGTGGGACTGAGTTCATTTCAACTTTTCATTCACCAGGAAAGCGTTTTCAGGTACTTCCAATGTGCAGCCTATTCTGGGAACATGCCTGTCGCTTTTGATGGATCCCAGTTCTTTTCAACTTTTCTGTCAGTCGGGCAGTGTTTTCAGTCACTTCTTATGTGCAGCCTATTCCAAAAACTTCCTGGTCGTTTTGGGTCATTTCCGGGTCGTTTTACCCTTTCAGTATCCGGGGCAACGTTTTCTATTATAACCCACGCGCCGTATGTTTCTGGTACTTTATAGTCGTTTAGTGAGGTTTGCGAAGCGTGTAACCTTTTCAGTCACCAAGGAAGCGTTTTCAGTC